>NC_143567.1:113255000-113263793 GCF_054136105.1 Typopeltis vanoorti | reverse complement strand
TACAGGAAGAATCATTTTTTTTCCTTGTCATTTTCACCCTTTTTTCTTTCAGCTATATCTGTATATGTAGCGCCTCCGTATCGCAATTGGAAGAACGACGGTACATTGCGCCCTTCGATTGGAATAGGCCTAAGTTCGATTCTCGTTGCGACGGTGGAATCTTTATCTGGACAATTTTCAATGGAAGGTGAGTTAGCCAATCTCATATGGAGGTAGCAGGGTTTTTTATCCGGGAAACTCGGGTTTTTCATTCCGCATACAGACAAATCGGCCCTTCAGAACACATGCAATTTGCAGACATAGAATACCAGCTGTGGTGATGGTGAAGGTGAGCAGTAGATGGCATTGATGGAGATAATTCGTAGTAGAGGTTCGGTGTAGGGGTTGAGACGGTTGTATCAGTTGAGACAATTGTAGGTGTCTTCCTGCGATGAGACTTCAGACTCCTTGGGGGTGTCAGGAATAATAATAATAATATCTGATTAATTTTCATTGGAATTACTATTAGCCACACTAATCTTCTTACTCTCTGGGATAAAAATTTCTGTTTGGTGTTATTTTTACGATATGTGCGTTACTGCCACTCTAATTAGTTCAGGAAGATGACTGTTTCTGAAGATTTTCGTTTAGATTTTATTATTATTATTATTATTAATATTATTATTATTATTATTATTATTATTATTATTATTATTATTATTATTATTATTATTATAATTTCCCATATTTTAAGTTGCAAAGTAGATATTTTCTTGTGAATTAAAATTTAAAGTACATCAGTGAACTCCGTTCCTCAAGACGAACATATAGATGTAAAAATTGTAAGTATCTGTTAAGTAATAAGTAAAATATAAGTATTCAAAATTCGAAGTATACGTTGGTCAACTATGCGAGAAGAGAACAAAGGAAGATGCCATATTAGAAATTACAGCAAGATCGTCAAACAAGAAATATGAAGTGCTACAAATGCCAAGAAGACCTAACGGGGGAAGAAAACCACGTAACATGTAGGAACTGCCAAAGAAACATGCATTTTTTATGTTCAGGATTGTCTGAGACTACTTGGCAGCGAAAATCAAACAAGAATCGTGACGAGTGGAAGTGTCCCCATTGCAGAGACAACAAAGGAATGTCGCCTTCGACCACAGGCGGAAAACAGCCAATGCAGAAAACAACCGCAGGCAGTAAACAGCTATCAACAACAGAGGGAATTAAAAACAAAGAAAACAACAACGGAAACCCAGGTGAGCCAACTTTAAATGCATTACTTGAAAATAGATTACAAAACCTAAAAGATTGTTTAATCGATTTTGTTGGAGAACTATTTCAAAAACATACCGCACAAATTACAGAAAAATTCAACCAATATGAGGATTTTATTAAATTTAATAATTACTCGGTAGAAGTTATGTTATAGACCGTTAGAGAAATTAAAAACGGCGTCAAAGAGCTAACTGAAAGACAGCATAATTTAATTAAAGAGACAACGGACCTACGGCAAGAACTCAACTCTTTAAAGCAACAGTACGAGCTCTCAAACCAACAGCATCACAAAAATGACCTCCTCATAAATGGTCTCCCAGAAATAGCGATGGAACATCTAAGAGACACTGTAATACAACTAAGCCAAAAAATCGGCTCTCCCATTGAATCAAGAGACATCCAGTTAGTGCATCGGTTACCACAAAAAAGGAAAAGAGAAAATAATACCCGTCCTTCTCCCGTCGTAATGCAACACACCAACAGCCTAACAAAAACTACGCTTATAAAAGCTAGCAAGATTAAAAACCCAGTAGTAAAGGATCTGAAAGGAGACCACGACAATACCCCAATATACTTGTCTGAATACCTTATGTCATATTATCAGAAAATATTCTACCAAGCAAGAGAAGTAAAAACAGAAAACAATTACCAGTTTATATGAATAAGAGACAGCAAAATATTCCTTAGAAAGACACGAGACTCAAAACCAATCGAAATAAAATCCGCAGATGACCTCAACAGGCTGTCACATTAAAAGGAATATTGACAACTCGTAAAGAAGGAACAGCACATCAACCAACATGAATGCAGACCATCAAGCAGACGTAATCACCCCGGAACATGATAATTGCCACATTCCAAAATCAATAACAGAATGGAAACAACTGACAATCCCCAAAAAAGGAATATCTATTCTCCACATCAACATCAGAAGTATTCAAAAATACTGGCTGACTCGGCAAGCTTATCTGAAGGAAGATACAGACGAAATAGACATTTTAATATTGACTGAAGTATCTACGACAAACGAAGAGGCATCCTCCTACCAAATGCCACACTTCCAACAACACAAACACTGCAGACAAACAAAACGACGCAGTGGTATAATAATATTTACCAAACATAAACTAGAAGTAACAGAAATAAACTATAAATTAGAATAGGCAGAAAACATATGCATCGGAATTAAAAACATCAAACAAGAAAACTCCCTGATTTTAAACGCAATATACAGACCACCCAACTTAAGCACCACAAAATTCCTAGAAGATCTAAACAGATGGCTTTCAGCCACAAAAGTAGGCACCTCAAAATACTTGATAATAATAGGAGACATTAATATAAACATTAGGAACATAAATAACAACACAGAGCAATACCTAGACGTACTATCGGCATATAACATAACCCCATCCATACAGTCGTATACACGAGAAGAGATAGTCGGAAACACAACAACCTCAACCTGCATTGATCATATAAATATATGGGCCCCTCCAAATAGCCACACAGCAGCCGTCATAACATGCAAACTAGCAGGCCATTATTTCACAGCATTTCAATTACACACTGAACCAGAACCCATAAAAATCACTGAGACTACAAAACAGTATCATAGCATTGTAAACGAAGCAATAGTGAACGATGAAATCAGAAAAACAGACTGGATGTAGATAGCGTCTTTAGACTCTGCTGAAGCTGTATATAATAATCTTAAACTTGCATTTAACAAAATATATAACAAAGCATTAACAAAAATAAAAATACGCCCCCAAACGAAACAAAATCCATGGATAACAGACAATATACTAACAGACATACAAAGAAAAGATGCACTATGGAAACAACTTAAGAAGTCGCCAAACAATGTCGCTTTAAAAGCTGAATATAAAAGAAAACGGAATCTCCTAACAACCCAGATTAGAACGGCAAAAAGAAACTATTACAGCAGCAAATTAACAACAGCTCAGAATGCCATAAAGGAAACCTGGCACCTGATTAATGAAATGCTGGACAATATACACAGAACCACTGCCTCAGAAACAATAAAACACAACCCACCACACACAGACACCACGACCGCACACACACACACACAGATAAAGCAATGAGACAATGCCACAAACACACACACATAATGCCACACACACACTCAGACAAAACCACACAAAACACGACCAGAAATACAAACACACAGACAAAACAACACATAATCCACCACACACACACACACACACACACACACACACACACACACACACACACACACACACACACACACACACACACACACACACACACACACACACACACACACACACACACACACACAAAGCAACCACACAAAGACACCACCACCACCAAATACACACACAAATAATGCCACACAAACACACAGAAAACACCACACAAAATCCCTATCACAAACACACACACAGACAAAAGCACACACTATCCACCACACACACGCAATGCCACACACCACCACTGCACAAATACCAAAAATACACACACACTCAGACAAAGCCACACACACCACCACCAAACATACGCACACATATTCAGACAAAACGACACGCACCTAAACCACCACACACAATGCCACACACTCAGGAAAAGCACACACAAAAAACTACCACAAATACACACGCACACACAAATCTTAATCCACCACATAGATATTACGTACACACAAATATATACAAAGAGTCACACGTAATATAAACGCAAAGCACACACACACACACACACACACACACACACACACACACACACACACACACACACACACACACACACACACACACACACACACACACACACACACACACACACACACACACACACACACACACACACAAAGTTGAAAGCCGGGAAAGGATAACCAGAATATAGAACAGCCGATGTACCTTGAGATTGATCTCTCATCGATAGAGATGGTTAAGCTGAAAGTAATACGATGTCGTCATCAAAAGTCACTTCAGCTTCAACCTCCCATCCGATTGCGATCGCTATTTTTGTACCCAGAGAGATATATATCTACAGCAAATACACGACTGATGCAGAACACAATCTCAACAACGTCGAAGGTCCGTTTATCGAAACTGACTATAATTATCAGACAGATTGGTAATTATTCATGATGTGTGAGAAAAATTAACGATTGATACGTATTTGACGCTCGACAATGTGAAAAAATTAAAGAAATATAAGTCGAACACATTGAAAAGCTGAGTGGTCGCTTATCTGTACAGAATATATTTATCAGACACGGGTTGAAATCTAGGGAAGGTGACCCTCAAGGTTGAACTGTCGCACTGACTGCACAACCTTCAGGTTCATGTTCCCTTGGTAGGGACAATGATGCTCAAGGCAGAACACAATCGCCAGCAGAACTACCTTGAGCATCACTCTCCCTCTATATGAAAGTCGGTAATTTTGTACCTTGAGGGTCATCTACCTTCAGGAAATATATAATAGATGAGTAATACATGCATGACTACGTACAAGGATGAAAATTATATATGGAAAATAGATTACAAATAGTCTGTCGATCGAAAGTGAATATATTTCTCGGACAGATTAATTCATATGCATGAAATATCCGAAATGTAGGGATTGGTACATATCCTCCGCACAACAAGACTCTTATTAGAAAACATTGGAAAGTTGAATGGGTGCATATCTGTAGAGAATATAATTATCAGACATGGATTGAAATGTAGGGAAGGTGACCCTCAAGGTTGAACTGTCGCACTGACTCCATAACCTTCAGGGTCATGTTCCCTCGGTAGGGACGATGATGCTCAAGGTAGAACGCAGTCGCCAGCCGATCTACCTTGAGCATCACCCTCCCTCTATAGGAAAGTCGCTATTTTTGTTCCTTGATAGTCATCTACCTTTAGGAAATAATTAGTAGATGAGTAACTCAAGCATATCTACGTAGAAGGATGAAAATTGTATACGGAAAATAGATTACAAATAGTCCTTCGATCGAAAGTGACTATATTTCTCGGACAGATTAATTCATATGCATGAAATATCCAAAATGTAGGGATTTTTACATATCCTCGGCATGACAAGACTCTTATTAGAAAACATTGGAAAGTTGAATGGGTGCATATCTGTAGAGAATATAATTATCAGACACGGATTGAAATGTAGGGAAGGTGATCTTCAAGGTTGAACTGTCGCATTGCCTCCACTACCTTCAGGGTCATGTTCCCTCGGTAGGGACGATGATGCTCAAGGTTGAACCCAGTCGTCAGCCAATCTACATTGAGCATCACCCTCCCTCTATATGAAAGCCGGTAATTTTGTATCTTGAGGGTCATCTATCTTCAGGAAATAAATAATAGATGAGTAACAGAAGCATGACTACGTACAAGGATGAAAATTATATATGGAAAATAGATTACAAATAGTCTGTCGATCGAAAGTGACTATATTTCTCGGACAGATTAATTCATGTGCATGAAATATCTGAAATGTAGGGATTGGTACATATCCTCCGCATGACAAGACTCTTATTAGAAAAAATTGGAAAGTTGAAGGGGTGCATATCTGTAGAGAATATAATTATCAGACATGGATTGAAATGTAGGGAAGGTGACCCTCAAGGTTGAACTGTCGCACTGACTCCACAACCTTCAGGGTCATGTTTGCTCGTTAGGGACGATGATGCTCAAAGTAGAACGCAGTTGCCAGCCGATCTACGTTGAGCATCACCCTCCGTCTATAGGAAAGTCGCTACTTTTATCTCTTGATAGTCATCTACCTTTAGGCAATATTTAATAGATGAGTAACAGAAGCATGACTACGTACAAGGATGAAAATTGTATATGGAAAATAGATTAGAAATAGTTCATCAATCGAAAGTGAATATATTTCTCGGACAGATTAATTCATATGCATGAAATATCCGAAATGTAGGGATTGGTACATATCCTCCACACGACAAGACTCTTATTAGAAAACATTGGAAAGTTGAATGGGTGCATATCTGTTGAGATTATAATTATCCGACATGGATTAAAATCTAGGGAAGGTTACCCTCAAGGTTGAACTGACTCCACACCCTTCAGGTTCATGTTCCCTCGTTAGGGATGATGATGCTCAAGGTAGAACGCAGTCGTCAGCCGATCTGCCTTGAGCATCACCCTCCCTCTATAGGAAAGTCACTGTTTTTGTACCTTGATAGTCGTCTACGTTTAGGAAATATTTAATAGATGAGTAACACAAGCATGACTACGTTCAAGGATGAGAATGGTATACGGAAAATAGATTACAAATAGTCCGTCGATCGAAAGTGAATAAAATTATCGCACAGATTGATAAATAAGCAAGAAATATCACAAATGTTAAAGATTGGAAGAAATTCTCCTCCACACGACAACGTGTTAGAAAGAAAGAACAATTAGTTGAAAACGTTGCAAAATTGACTGGCCACATATCTGTAGAGAATTTAATTATCAGACACTAGTTGAAATCCAGGGAAGTTGACCCTGAAGGTCCAACTGTAGCACTGACTCCACTACCTTCAGGTTCATATTCCCTTGGTAGGGACGATGAGGCTCAAGGTAGAACATAGTCTCCAGCTGATCTACCTTAAGCTTCACCCTCCCTTTATAGGAAAGTTGTTTTTTTTTGTACCTTGAAAATCATCTGTCTCTAGGAAGTCCTTAATAGATGAATAGCATGACAATGGTAAAGGATGAAAACCATATATGGAAAATACCAAAAATTACATTGACTTTAAACATCAGTAATGAATCATGATTAATTAATAATCATGTATGACTCTCAATGCTCATCAGGAAATGGAAATGCTGCATGTATAACTTTCCATGCTGATCAATGCACGGAAATGCTGCAATTATAACTTTCTACACTGATCAGGACACGGAAATGCTGCATGTGTATCTTTCCACACTAACTGCGACAGAGAAATGCTGCATGAATAACTTTCCACACTCATCAGGATATGGAAATGCTCCATGTATAACTTTGAACACTAATCAGGACACAGAAATGCTGCATGGCAAACTTTCAACACCCATCAGGACAAAGAAATGCTGCATGGAAAACTTTCAACACTCATCAGGACACAGAAATGCTGCAGGTATAACTTTCCACACTGATCAGGACATGGAAAATCCCCATGTATAACTTTCCGAATTCACTCGGACACAGAAATGCTGCATGTATAACTTTCCACACTCTTAGGACACGTAAATGCTGGATGTGTAACTTTCAACGCTAATCAGTACACGGAAATTCTCCATGTATAACTTTCAATGCTCATCAGGACATAGAAATGCTGCAGGTATAACTTTCCACACTGATCAGGACACGGAAATGCTCCATGTATAACTTTCCACACTCACCAGAACACGGAAATACTGGATGTTTAACTTTCAATGCTCAACAGTACACTTAAATGCTCCATGTATAACTTTCAATGCTTATCAGGACACAGAGATGCTGTAGGTGTAACTTTCCACACTGATCAGGACACAGAAATGCTATATGTATAACTTTCCAAACTGACCGGGACACAGAAATGCTGTACTTATATCTTTTCACGCTCGTCAGGACACGGAAATGCTCTGTGTGTAACTTTCCAGTCTTGTTAGGACACGGAAATGCTCCGTGTGTAACTTTCCAGTATTGTCAGGACACGGAAATGCTCCATGTATAACTTTCCACAGTCGTCAGAATACGGTATTGCTCCTTGTGTAAAGGATGAAAACTATATATGGAAAATACCAAAAATTACATTGACTTTAAACATCAGTAATGAATCATGATTAATTAATAATCATGTATGACTCTCAATGCTCATCAGGAAATGGAAATGCTGCATGTATAACTTTCCATGCTGATCAATGCACGGAAATGCTGCAATTATAACTTTCTACACTGATCAGGACACGGAAATGCTGCATGTGTATCTTTCCACACTAACTGCGACAGAGAAATGCTGCATGAATAACTTTCCACACTCATCAGGATATGGAAATGCTCCATGTATAACTTTGAACACTAATCAGGACACAGAAATGCTGCATGGCAAACTTTCAACACCCATCAGGACAAAGAAATGCTGCATGGAAAACTTTCAACACTCATCAGGACACAGAAATGCTGCAGGTATAACTTTCCACACTGATCAGGACATGGAAAATCCCCATGTATAACTTTCCGAATTCACTCGGACACAGAAATGCTGCATGTATAACTTTCCACACTCTTAGGACACGTAAATGCTGGATGTGTAACTTTCAACGCTAATCAGTACACGGAAATTCTCCATGTATAACTTTCAATGCTCATCAGGACATAGAAATGCTGCAGGTATAACTTTCCACACTGATCAGGACACGGAAATGCTCCATGTATAACTTTCCACACTCACCAGAACACGGAAATACTGGATGTTTAACTTTCAACGCTCAACAGTACACTTAAATGCTCCATGTATAACTTTCAATGCTTATCAGGACACAGAGATGCTGTAGGTGTAACTTT